>NC_092876.1:165621799-165644299 GCF_028372415.1 Notamacropus eugenii | reverse complement strand
ACCCGAAGTAAGACTTGAAGGGAGTTAAGGATTTTAAGAGGCAGAGGTGAAGGAGAGCATTTGAAACACTAAGGATGAACTGTGTAAAGATATAGAGGCAAGAAGAGAAGGGCTGAGATTGGGGAATACCAAGTAGCCCCGTTTGCCTAGAATGTGGATTGCATGATGAAGTGGAGTAACCGGAACTAACCCAGGAGAGGTATGATGGAGCCAGACTGTGAAGGACTTTAAATGCCACTGAATGATTTGGTATTTTACACTAAACAAAATAGGAAGTCAATGAAGATTTTTGAGCAGAGAAATAATATGGTGTTTTCGGATTTTCAAAGCATTCAAAATATCACTAAGAAATAGCAGATTCTTTGTCTTTCTGGATAGGATGATGGAGTACTACTGGACTGCAAAAAGCACAGGACTTGGAGTCAGAGAATGTAGGTTTGAATTTTAATTACGTCACTTATCATCTAGCTTAGAGTCACTTAACCTATCTGTCTCAATTTGTTCATCTATTTAATTAGGATAATAGGAGTACTTATTTCCCAGAGTTGTGAGGAACAAATGGGGGAGAGGAGCAGGAAATAAGTATTCAAAGAAGTTACTAAGTGCCAAACACTGTGCTAAATGCTGTACAAATATAATCAGTATGATGAAACAATATTTGTAAAATACTTTAGAATCTTAAAGCTACATAACTTCCCTAAGTCTCAGTTTCCTCATCTGTCAAACAAGAATAATAGTGCTTCCCAACCTTACTGATGAGGTTTTTGTGAGGATCTATAAAGCAAATGTATTTAGAAAACCCTACATAAATGAGAATTGTTATTATTGTCCTTAATTCTTCCCTTTAATAAGGTCATCCATATTTTGTTTAGCTCTGGCTTGCTTCCAATATCCCTAGATAGAAGTACTTGTGTGTTGTTGTTGTCTGTTTATGATGTGCACCCAGAGGCTCCCTTCCCTCTCTTACCCCCCCTCCTTTCCATAACCAGGTGTAGTCACATTCCACATACAATCCCAGTGGTGCATGCTCTGTGGAACAGGGCCTTCACTTTTCCTGTGTGTGTGACATTTGAGAAGGTTAGTATTCTTCAGAACTTGGGTGCCTGCCAATTTGTATTGTATTACACCAATTTGTGTCCTTTCAGAAAGACTCTGGATTAATAATAATAATTAGGGCTTTTCAGTGGATCACGTTATGCTTGTCCAAGGATGCTGCCATGGGACATAGAGAACTTTGATTCTTCCCTCTTATCTTGCTCTATTCCACCCAATACCTTGACTAAAATTCAGGTCTTACACAAGCACTTGCCCACCTGCCCTGGCTCTTTTTTCTCTTGGTTAATACTGAGGAAATGGTGTTACAAAAAGGAGAATATAGTGGAAGGGGGGGCAGAATAATAAACTGTACAAGGCTACACAGCCATCTCAAACTCCAACAAATGCTAACAGCCTTCTTTTCTATCCCTAATGATGCACCTGCATGTTGACTGACACTGTTTTCAGCTAAAAGGGCACTCACTGCATGGATCTTGTTCCTTGGGCTTGTTTGCTTGCCAGTTTCAGGAGGTTGGTTACTTATCTACCTACCTTTATCCCTAAAGCAAAAAATATCTGATGTCAGTGAAGGGGATGGAGCATAAGATCTAGAGCTGAACTAAATGGACTATTTGCGCCCAACCTGTGGTAGAACATTCCAAGCTCATATTGGTCTGATCAGTCACAGTTGTTCACAGTGTACATTGACCCCCAAAATCATGTGGTCATTCTGGTCCCCTTTGAGCATGAAGGAGAGATGACAGAAGTGAAAGAAACCTCAAAGGCTTCATGAGCTAACTTCCTCTTTTTAAAGTGGAGAAAGTTCCCCTATTTTTTTTAAAAAGGTCTAGTTAGTCAATCAGAAAGTATTTATTAAGAACCTATGTGTGTGTCAAGCAATATGCTAAGTGCTGGGGATATAAAGGCCAAAAAAAACCCAACCCAGTCCGTGCCCTCAGAGAGCTCACAATCTAATGGGAGAGCCAACATGCCAATTATAATGTACAAACAAGCTATAGAAAGCATAAATTGGACATTATCAGTTCAATTCAACAGAATTAAGAGGGATTGGGAAAGATTTCCTATATAAGGTAGAATTTTAATTGGAAATTGAAGGAAGCCAGGAAGTCCAGGAGACAGAGATGAGGAAGGAGAGCATTGTATATGTAGTAGCAACCAGTGAAAATTCCTGGAATCAGGAGATGAAATGCCTTATCAGAGAATTAGGAGACCAGTGTCACTGGATCAAAGCATATGTATGCAGTAAACGGGGGCTTATGAGGTTATGAATGACTTTGAACATCAGAGGATTTTGTTTTACTGGCTCTCCAAGGTCACAGACCTAACTGTCAGAGATGGTATTTGACCCTGGTTGCTCTGATCCAGGAGTCACTGCTCTATCTACTGTACCATGATGCCTCTCCCAAATGGGGCACTCTGCCAATCCACATACCATTTTGAGCCTTATTTAGCTCCAACAAAACATGCAGTGTACATAATGGGCTTTAAGTGGGATCACTATTACCTTGTGTCTAATACAAAAAATCATGAATTCATTTTAAGGGATTGTGAAATTTATGGAAGCTTTTTGTCACTGTGTATTTTCTTAACCCAAATGGTAGTAATAGCACAACTGTCATGTGAACACCGACAAAATTTTTTTTAATTTAAAAGAGATTCTCAGATGATTCATTTAGTACAGTGCCTGGCACATAGTAGGTACTTAATAAATGTTTATTGACTGACAAGAAGCACTGACGTAGACATAAAAAACAACCTAACGTTAACCTGGCAAGTACAAGTTAAGAGCCAACATTAAATTAATCATCTAAATACTTTTATTATTAATAATAACTAGCTGGCATTTGTATAGGTCTTTAAGTTTGCAGACCACTTTACAATTATTTTCTCATTTGTCCTGATCTTCACAACAATCTTAGGAGGTAGGTACTATTATTACCTGCATTTTACGGATGAGGAAACTAAGACAAATAGATGTTAAGTGACTTGCCTAGGGATATACAGAGAATAAATGTCTGAGGCTGGAGTTACACTTGGATTTTCCTTATTCCAGGTCCAGCACTCTATCCACTGCCACAATTAGTTGCTTGTTATTAGCATATCTAAGTAGCATTTGTATAGGCCTTTAGAGTGGGAAGGGAAGGGAAGCATATAACTTCACAGAGACAACAATAATTTGGGCATAGTTGCAGGAATAAAGATAAAAATTGCCAGCCCCATCCTTCCCCTTCCAATTTTAATCAGTGAAACTCCAGGGTAATCAGCAAGGCTCTAGGGTCAGCTGCCAGAGGCATGGTGGGAGCTGAAAGAAATTTACTTACCTCAACCCAAATATCAGGTAGCCCAGGGGGAGTTAGCGCAGAACAGGAAGCAAGAAAATTCAAACTCGACAGATCTGGTCTGAGGAACTCTCAGTATGCTAGTTAAGTTTTCATTTGTTCTTTTGTCAAGACCTGCAATTTCATTTTTGTAGGAAATTCCCTATGAGGAAAAGGCATCTACTTGGGCAAGTATTCAAGACTGTGAGCTGCAGAACAGTTGGTGATCTGTATTTATGGATTTGTATATTTCCCCCAAAATGCAACAGTCACTCAAAAACCCTATTTTTTTGATCAAGTCTTTTTTCAGTTGTGTCTGAAGCTGCTTAGCAGAGATACTGAAGTGGTTTGCCATTTCCTTCTCCAGCTCATTTTATGGATGAGGAAACTGAGGCAAACAGGATTAAGCTACAGGGTCACACAGCAAGTAAGTTTTTGAGACCACATTTGAACTCATGGAGAGGAGTCTTCCTGATACTCTACCCATTGTCCCACCTAGATCCCTCCCTCCAAACCCCAATTTCTTATGTCTGAAACATGTCTTGATGACTACGGCTACACAATGCAAAGGGTTACACAAAACATTGGAAAGGGCAATTACTATTTTACTCAATATTGTCTCTTGCTTTTGCAACTCTCTACCTTTACTCCCACAAATAATTTTAGAAGAAAATGATGCATTTCTCCTGGTGGCTTTCATGGATTTTCAGCAGCCTCTGGAGCCTCCCACAAAGGTTTGAAGGGAAAAGAAAATTATACTCACCAGCTTCTGTCAGCCTGGGATGGTTTATTCACATAGTTACTATCTCCTGACCTGCTCCATTATCCCTGTTCCCTCCCTCACATACGTTCTTTTATAGCAGTAGTCAAAAAACAAGGTAGAGCCTGTGGATCAGAAGAAGAGGTAGGTGGCTAGATGAATCACTTGGGTTCCCCCCACCCCACACACTTCAGTTGATATAGTTGCAGAAGTCCCAGAATATAATCACAAGGTCATAATGAGAAGGTAAATTCTAAAGACGCCTCTTGGCCCAGATTCATTTATGAGGTGCAAAGGCCTCTTTGAGTCAAGAAGGAAATAACAATGTTTGCTAAGCAAACAAATTAGTCACGAATGTATTTTGTACTTAGGTATTTAAGTACTTGTTATCTCCCTTCCCTCCCCCAATGTAACATCTCTTTGAAGTCAGGGACTGTCACCGAGGAGCTCACTTTTAACTAAAACTGATATATATATACAGTATTGCCAGACGTAATCCAGAAAACATGTTTTTGCTTTGCTTTCATACTTTGTCTCAAATAAAAATTCAGTTTGGTGAGCTGGAGTAGGAAATAAAACTAAAGACAAGTTATCGATAAAGTTTATGAAAATATTTCTGTCAAGATACCTTTTTTATGGCAACAGAATGCTGTCTATAGGCAGCTAGGTGGCGAAGTAGATAGAGTGCCAGGACTGAAGTCAGGAAGATCTGAGTTCAAGTCCAGCCTCAGACATTTACTAGCTGAGTGACCCTCTACAAGTCACTTAAGCCTATTTGCCTCAACTTCTTCTTCAGAAAATGAATTGGAGAAGGAAATAGTTAACCCACTCCAGTATGTTTTTCAGTAAAAACTCCAAATGGTGTCACAAAGTGTTGGATATGACTGATACAACTGAACAACAACAAAATACTATTTCCCTTTCTTATATGACTGCAGAATCTCAGAATTGGAAAGAATCTCAGAAGTCATCCATAACTAAAGAGGAATTCTATAGCATCAGCAAGTGATACATACAACCTTTGTTTGAAGACCTCCAGTGATGGGGAACTCACTGTATCCTGAGGCAGTCCATTCCATTATTGGAATGCTCTCTGTTTGCTCTACCTTTGCTCACCTATATCAGGTGCTGCTGTGGGTTGAAACTATTTCCAAATGATGAGTTTGAAGTGAGCTACCATAAAATAAATGGATACATCTGGCTTGAATGAAGGACCAATTCATATGTCTTTGTATCATCATCAGCCTATCACAATGCCTCTCATGTAGTAGCTGCTCAACAAATGTATAATGTTGTTGTTGATGATGATGGTTTTAAGACTACGTTGAAGATATTTCTGAATCAGGCTCATCGTAGATGAGGAAATGGTTATAGCTATTATGTGCGATGGTGGTTGGCTCAAGAACTTTATTTTGTCCCTAGGGCAAAATGACAAAGATACAAGAAGTACTGAGGCATGGAAAGGATTTAAACAGAAGTATAGGACTGACCAATTTGTGTGTGGTTTGGGATTTAGTTTGTGCTGTCATTCTATCAACATAAACCCTCTGTTCTGCAAGGATCTCTTTAAGGTCCCCCTGGAATATCAACATCATTTAATGTGCTCATTTTCAACTTTTAACTTTGTTCATACTTTTCCTCCCACTAGCACACCTCTTTGCCTCTTTGCTTACCAAACTTCTAATGATATTTCAAGGTCCAACTTAAATCCCTTCTCTTTGAATCCTCCTGACTGACATTCTAGCCCATAATGATCTCTCCCTTCTCTGAACTCTTATGACAGTCAACAGTCAACTCACTCAGTAGATAGAGCACTATACTTGGAGTGAGGAAATCCTGAGTTCAAATGTGACCCCAGACTCTTGCTAGTTCTACTATCCTAAGCAAATTACTTCACTTTTATCTGCCTCAGATTTCTCATCTGAAAAATAGGAATGGTGAAAATATCACCTACATGTCAAGGTTTTTGCGAGGATAAAATGAAATAATTTTTGTAAACCTTAAAGTGCTGTGTCAGTTCTGTTATTATTAACTGTGTCTCACATTATAGTAGTAGATGTTCTACTGTCTTACAGTCCTGTACCTAAGGTAGGGTGAATAGAGCTTTGCTTCAGGGTGCCAGAATCAGAGGGTACTGAATTTAGAGGACACCGCTCACATTTGTAGCCCTTTAATGGGATGGCAAAAGAAAAAAAAAACATACCTTAGTTGAAATTCCATTAAAATAAATAGCTACAAAATGGAGGGATGGAATGAGCTTTTCCCGCAGCTTGCTTTGTTACTGCCACCCTCAAAGGCTGTATCTGGTACAGCTTACTCTGGACACAATTTGTGCTTTTTGCCTTGGGCACCAAAATTCCTAGTTATAATTGTTCTGTATTGTATTGCTTTCTAATGGATATCCTTAAAGATCCCCTACAAACCTAAATCTTTGATTCTATGTGATTCTAATTGTTTCTTATCATCGGTCTTGTCGTTTTATTTATTGTACTTATGTTATATCCCAAATACCTGTTGGTTGATTAATATAGCTAGACTATAGCTTCCTGAAGTTAAAACCTGATACATTTTCCTTCTGCTCTTAGAATGTAGCACAGTCCTGATTATTTAGTGGGTACCTAATAAATAATGATTGATTGATTGATTGATAGCTTAATTCTCTCCCACATTAAAGGTTGCTTCCTGAGGGCAGGAACTCTTTTGTTTTTGTCTGTATGTTCCCACAGCCTTGTACACTAGTAAGCACTTAAAAAATTATTTATCAAATGAAGGGAAAAGTACTTATTAAGCACTTATTATGTGCAGAGTCCCATGCTAGGTATTGAGAATACAAATGCAAGTGCAGGACATCCCTGGCTCTTAAGAAGCTCAAATTTTTATAGGCAGAGACAACACATGTAGGAGATTTCAGCTTCAAATCATATGGAAAAAGACTTGGCATTCCTTACGGTGCAGAAACAAAGCAGATGGTACATGCATCTGTCATTTACAATGATAAAATCATGTCTGTTTCTAATGTTGAAACATTTGAAAGTGCCAAGAACTGTAGTGGTAATAACTTTCTTTTCCAGGTCTTCAATAGCTGGGGCTGGTAGCAGGGTTTGTAGTCTGCAGAGCCCTGCTCTTCTATTGCTAGTTGTGGGTTGGCCTTTGATATTGGCAGTGACAAGGATGTGAGGGCTTCCTCTTTCATGAGGAAGAGGAGGAGAATTGTATGCTTAATAGTATTAATTATTTTATTTAGCTTAACTAAAACAACAGGCTTAAAATTATTGGAGATTTTAAGAATCAGACTTTTTTAAAGGTATCTGGGGAAGGTGATTCTGCAGTACCCTTCAAGTCTCCATATATATAAGTGAATGCCACAGTACGCATTGCTCAAATGGTTATAGAGAAGGGAAGCCAGAGATGATGTATGCAGACCTTAGAGAGTCATATAAATGTCATCTCTTATTATTATTATAAGTATACAGGGGAGGAATGGATGACTGAATGTGAAATGAGGCAGTTGGGTAGAAAGAGAATTGAGCAGACAGATGGGGAGAGGTGGGTATGAAGGAGAAATAAGCAAATAAATAACAGTATATACCATATTATTAGAATTTATATTGGATTGAGAATCAAGAGATAAAGATTCTATAGCTGGCTGTACCATCAACTAGTTGTGTGTTTGACCAAATCACTTTCCTTCTTCGGACTTCAGTTTATTCATTGTCCAATGAAATTAGATCAGGGACCCTTAACCTGCAGTCTTTGAACTTTTAAAAAATGTTGATAATTATATCAGTATAATTTATTTCCTTTGTAATTCTAGATTTTTTTAAAAAAAATGATGCCCTTAAAAACACTCTTTTAAGAAGGGATCCATAGGCTTCACTAGACTGCCAAAGAAGTCTATGTCACAAAAAAAAGGTTACGACTCCCTGGATTAGATAATTTTAAGTTTCTAAAATTCTACATGTCTATGATTCTCAATGCCATAGAAGAATATGAGAAGGGAGAAGAAGATGGATTTAGGGTTAGAGAACCCATTTTAAAATGGATGACTTCTTTCTTCATTCTAGTTCTAAGAGTTCTGTGCAATTTTCATTTATGATTCTTGAAATATAGTGTCCTGGTGATTTTTAATCAGAATTTTCAAGGAATCTAATGATAATAATAGTACTAACCTCGAAGAGTTTGTTGTAAGAATTAAATAAGAAAATACTTATAAGGTACTTAACACAGTAATGCATACACTTCAAGTACTATATTAATATTGTTGCATATATACACACATGTATCTTTGTAAATATATGCAAATATATCCTGTATATAATTCCCCCTTCCCCTTTCTTCAGTGTGTCTAATTTGTCCTTGCCTCCCAATGCAGCTGCTGCCATCAGCCTCTGCTGTCCTCAGGAACCACTTCCCACATCCAATTGGAAGTCTCAATTCTTCTGACCTTTTTGAAGTCTTTAAGGTCTTCCTTTAGTTGATGGGCTGGGGAGAGTGGATAGAGACTCTCTCTTCCTCTCTCTCCCAAGTTATTCCCTCTCAAAGACTACACAGAAACTGTTCCATCTTTATGTTGACCTGCTGTTGGTGTTACTGTTTTATTTAATTTCCCAAGGTGACTGATGTTCTTCAACCAATCCCAATATACTTCCTATGTAGCAATGGTGCCAAGCATTTCTGTTCTTCCAAATTGATTAAGGACTTTTCTACATCTGCTTATACTTTCAATTTCTTAGTCTCTACTGAAAGTAAAGATGTTTAGAAACTGTTCACACCTATTTTATACTGTTGATTGATTTACAGAATTAATTAGTGATTGCTTCAGCTGATAAAGGTATCAATCTTATAGCATTTTTCTCCTAACATTTTAATACAGGTGGAGCATTGAATGATTCCTTCACTTCAGCCCCTTCACAGACAAACCAGGAGTAAGGGACTGTTTCTCTGCCTTCTCTTTGTCTGTGTCCTGTTGCAGTGAACCTTAAATTTCACATTGTCCTTGTTTTTCTTGATCTTGACAGAATTGGCATCTTTTCTCCTGGCTGTGAGCAGGATGTCTTTTATTTCCTCAGTTTTGGTGGGGCATAGCAGTGGTGGGACGAAGGGCAGCGTGTGCCTGGAGAGGTCACGCAACTGCCAAGGGGCCTAGGAAGATAGAAAAGAGTCATATAGCATTTTCTTAGTTACATAAATTAGGGTGAGGGGGAGAGAAGTGATTGATTCAGGGGAGAAACCAAAGCCTTCTATTTCTGATTGGAGCAGTACGGATCCCACTTCTATGCAATATTATTAGGAAGAAGATTCTCTTCTGAGCAAAAAATTAGACATGAAAGCCGTACTACTCAGAGATATCCCAGTGAAACTGGTGATTGGAATAGTTTTGCTTTTCAAATTAACTTCATTAGCTAAACAGCAACAGCTATGGAAATTACAGTTTTCAGGCTGAATTTCACTCTCGTTCATTTCTTCTTTCAAAGATAGTTCTTTTTTCCTCATCATAATTGTTAAATGAGCATTTTCATGAGAAGTCTTAAAATGTAAAGGCTTGAATCACAACAAAAGTCCTATAGAAAACTTCTCAGCCTGCATGAAAGTTCTCCCAGTTCCTATTATTGTTAATCTACTCCTCAGTGAGAGAAGAGGGGTGTTGTTTGAAGCCAACTGGAATTGAATGAATCTGGAAAGTTATGAAAGGTAATGAGATGTAGTGAAAAGCAGGACTGCTCAGTAGAAGGCAAGTCAACAGGAATCTGAACAGGTTTTTATAAACAAGTACTACCCTATCTCGACCCCAACATCTTTCCCTCCTGTCTCAAAGGAATGGGTTTCTTTTCTAATATTTAATTGACTTCTACTATACACAACACCCCACCCCCACCTCCTTCCAGAACTCTCTCCTACAATTATTCCCAGCTTCTCAAGCATCTTGAGTTTCAGACTCTCCTTAATGCTTTTTATCCCTTTCTCATTTAAATACACCCAGATTTTCTTTATCTTTAGATGCCTACTTATATTTGGTTCACAAACTGGGACTTCATAAATGCTTGTTTAATAGAATAAAGAACAACGAAAAAAATAAATTTCCCTCTCCATGCTAGTTACTGTCTTCCTTTTCCCCATTCTTCAGATGGCAATCTCCACTAATGTTAAATGTTTTACTGTGGTGTGAAGGTGACCTTAGGTTAGAGATTCTGCCAATGGAACAAAAGCTCTGGAGGGTCCCATCAAGTTGAAGATACTTTAAATATAGGCTTGGTGAGGGACTGTATGTCTTTCTTCTGAGAACCAGCGTAGACAAGTTTGGAGAGACTCATCACCAGATTTATTACAGAGCAATGAATGTTTTTGGTCATAGCAATTCCTAAAGACCTTCCACTAAATTGTTAAGAGATGGTGATCTGTATTGGTGGAAGGAGTTTCAGACCAGAGAAACCACAATTCACTGAAGTATGTCAAATTTTCCCTTGAGCACGTGGTCTTGATCCTTTGAGCATTTGTTGTCTAGATCCTAACTTTACCAATCAGTCCTAATTATCTATTTCTTCTTTTGTTGTTGTTCAGTTGTTTCCAACTCTTTGTGAACCCATTTGGGGTTTTCTTGGCAAAGATACTGGAGTGACTTGCCATTTCCTTCTTCAGTTCATTTTACAGTTGAGGAAACAGGCAAATAGAATTAAATCACTTGTCCAGGATCATACAACTAATCAGTGTTTGAGGTCAGATTTGAACTCATGAAGTTGAGTTTTCCTGACTCTAGGTCCAGCACTCTATCTACTACTTTATCCAGTTGCCCTTTAAACCACTGCAATTCTGTTGCCAACGTTCTTCCTTTATAAACTCCTGGGAGTACACCCTGACTCTCAGAGTAAGTCTCCCCAAATATAGTTGCCCCAGGTTCAAGGTATTCTGTGAGGCTCCATCATCTAGAATTATCTCCCAGGTCCCAGTGATGTGTTTACCATTAGTAGCTACATGATCAGTCAATTCAAAGCAAAGACATTTAATGAAATGACATAGTAAGGAAAGCAGCAACCAAACATTTCCCTCATGAAGGTGGGACATGGCGTTAGTGGGAAGAGGATAAATAAACAAATCACATGCTGTCTTCATAAGATGATGTAGCTATCCAGGTATGAAAGGGTTTTCTCTCCTCCTGTAAAAATTTCCTGTTACGATGCTTAGTTTGCTTTAAGCCTGAAAGGGATCTGGAAGAGAGATATAATGGCTCCTAAAACCCATTTGGTTTTCTTCTCTTTGGTTTTAGGGAATTTATTGTAGGTACAAAATTGTGAGTTCAATCACAATCTCTCTGAGCCTTGAGTTAGGAAAATGCCTAATACCTGATCTTGGATTTATATGAATCTCTAGTTACCCCTGACCTCCTTGTAGTTAAGGCAAAGTTCAATTTACTAGGAGCATATGGGCAACAAATAACAAATTACATTACAGTGTCTGTGAATAGACAGGCATAGAGGAGGGGGAGAACTGGGTTAAGAGCTGACCTTTTTGTGGTACTGCCCTCAATGCAGATCCTCTTCTCTGAGAAGCCTATGAAGTTATCTACCCTCCTCCATATTTTCCCTCTCTGCCATAGTTCAGAGATTTCTTTGTTCCATGCTCACTCTAATCTGTGGAATCCCCACATTCAGAATCTCTTTCCCCAGATTCTGAGATAACTTCTTGCTTTTTATACAGGCTGCTTAAGGTATAATTCTATCTTTCTCCCAGTGGTTTAGATTGATTCATGGAGATCTATAGGCCCTGTTCACACTTGGTTTTGTTTAATTAAATATAAAAATGTTCTCACCTGGTCAAGGCACAAGAGGTAATGGCGTGGTTTATACAACACCTTTCTACCTTGATGTCCTTACACTTTGGAATATTTTACTGCATTTGCCTTTTCTCCTTTATTCCCACTTCTACCAACCCAATTTAGGAGCTCATCAATCAGACCATTGCAACAGCGTCCTAATCCCCCTTTTATTCTCTTTCTTTTTTAATCTTTCCTGCACATTGCAACCATAAAAATCTTCCTAACATACCACTTTTTTTTTTTTTTACTTTCCTACTCAAGAATGTATAATGGTCCTTTATTTTCTCCTTGATGAATCAGTGCTTTTCTGCCTGGGTTTCAAGGTTTTCTATGATCTACTTGCCTGGTAGCAATATTTCAGTACAATGTGATTTTGACTACATGGACTCTCCCTCCACTGACAGTGAAAAACTTTCTATGCCTTTGTAGATACCTGGTCATATATAATGTGTGTGTGTGCATGTGTGTGTGTGTGTGTGTGTGTGTGTGTGTGTGTGAAAATACTCCTGAGACTAACATGTCTGTTTTCTATGAGTTACTATATAGATGTAGAAGGCACAGAATAAGCCTGTTTGCCAGAAGGAGTCAACTGGGAGTCTGCAGTGAGCCAGTCTTACTCACTCCCAGATGCTTTTGATGGTATTTGCTAGCTGACCTTGCTGAGGTATGCATCCCACATCAGCCTAAACCAGCCTGATGGTCAACGGTTTCTACAAAACATTCTGTTTCTGTGTCCTGCTTGTTCCTGGAAAAGTTGTCCATTCTCCACTATAACCTCTCCCTTTTGTGGTTTTCAAGCATAAATTGCACCTGACCCTTTTGGTCATGGGTTTGTAAGACAGATACATACAGCATACATGATGACTGCTAGCACAGGTTCATTCTTGATTTGGTCAGACAGGAAAGACACCAAGAAGGGGTTAATAATTTTACTTTATTCTAATCTAGACTTCTCAGAAGAGGACTGATGATAATGAGAATACAAACTCTTACAGCATTCCCTAATAACCCTTCTCACAGGGGCAGGCAAGAAGAAGGGCAACTACACCTACATCTTGATGGGGTCAATCCAGAAAGGCACAACTTGTGCTTCCCCTAAATACCCTCAAGCCCCAATGGAGGTCAGTTGAGGCAAACATAGATCCTCCAAGCCTTGATCGGAGCTGATCAAGGCATGCACAGCATTCCAGCTTGTGCATTCAACCCTAAAGTTCCCCAAAAGGTTCCCCATTCACTGTCTAGTGACTACCTGTTTTATAGGCCAACAGACAAAGAAGGCATATTGCCAGCAGCAGCCTCACAAGTTTACATCACCTCATCCGCATATCTCCTTGCACCACCACAGTAGATGCTTATATTATTTACCATTATATAATTCTGTGCAAGTGTGGTGGAGATGTTTTGAACCATAACTGTGGGAACTCATATCTAATACCTGGGAACAAGAGATTGTTATGGCTATGGATCCTGGGAACCTGAACTCTAAGAAATAATCACAAAAAATCATTTTACACACATTAAAATCTACGTCGCACTAAAATTCATCTTACATATAGGGCTTCATTGTAACTTTGCTTTGGGGGCCCAACATGGGGCTTATATTTCCCTTTTAATAAATAATTTTGTTCCAATTCAATTAGAACTCCTCTATAGCTGAGGGGTGAGTTTTTTTGTTTTTTGTTTTTTGCATTGACATGCACACACATCCCTCCAGACATACACTTTTTTTGATTCATTCTTCTAGTCTACTTTATGTTAGGCTCAGGGTTTATGTACTTCTGGAAGGAAGGTGGTTCTGCTACTTCTTCTTGGGGGTATTGAGGACTGCATTATTCTGGTCTTTCAAGGATAGCTCAGGCTGGGGACCTATAAGCTTTTGGTGTTCCCAAAATGGTCTGATCCCAGGCAAAACCTGATCACTTTCTACCCTAGTCCGAGCTCTGCAAGTTGGTGATCTGGCGGAGTGTTACTCAACGCTATCTCTATCAACTAGCTAGGAAGTTCCATAAGTTCAGTGACCGAACTTGAAGCTTCACTTTGGCTTGGGGTTCCTGCCTTGGTTATTCTTCTGCAGGCTTCAGATAATTTTAGAAGCTGGAACTGAAATCCCCTGTGCTCCTAGAGTTTGAACCACACAGCTGCTGGGTACTTCTGAACTTATTCCTTGCTGGTTACATGGGGTAGAGGCCATCACAGCTTCTTATCCTGGAAGGCTACCTCTGAGTGGCACAGGTCCCCTCCTCAGTCTTCTCTGGATCTGTGACCGAAACCTATGATCCAAGGACAAAGCTACCAATAGGCACCTATTTCTGCACCCTAGTACTCCAAGTTCAGGACTCTCTATGCTGCATCTGGTACCTCCCTTTGTTCTGGTGCTCAGTCTCTTCACTAGAATGTTCTGCAGGGAGAAGGTTATTATCTGAATCTCATTCCCAGTGTCCACAGATCTGGATCCTTGGGCTGTTATAACAATTCACTGTGATTTTTTTTTTCTTGACTTTCCAGATCAGAATTCAGGTTGGCAGTTTTCTAGATCTGTTTGGAGGAGGGTTTTTTTTTGGGGGGGGGGGGGACTAGCTGTATTTCTTGGTTCTGTCTATATGTATATATATACATACATGCACATATATATGTACATACACACACACACACACACACACACATATATATAGGGATGGGAATAAATCAAGAGTTGGTGATCTAGCCCCCTCAGGGATTACGGGGAAAGGGAAGCAGGCATAGGAAAAAGGCATCTTTCAATGGGCCTCTAGAGGGTGGTGATTATGTCACATAATGGAGCCAACTGTTCAACTCCTATCTAGATATTCTTTTATAACCAAAACATAACTGAGGGAAGAAAAGAATTTCTTCATAATTTTTAGTTCCTTCTGTCATAACAGACATTCCCCAGGACCCCTTTTCCAAGGGTAAGTACTTTGATAAAGGTAACCATGCTTATACACATGCACACACACACACGTATGTGTATAGATAGATAGATACAGATATAAATAAAGTAATTATAGAATCCCATGGTGTTATGTGTAATTCTCCTTTCTGTTATCCTTTCTATAAGGAAATATTTGTTTTTTCATGCTTATAGTATTAATAAAACACAAGATCATTTTAAATTAAGAATAAAAACAAAAGTATGCATGAAATTATTTTTTTTTCCACTTTGTAAATATGAGGGTTTTTTTAATGACTAATATCTATCCCTTCCATGCCAGAAAAAAGAAATGGGCATAAGTTGCAACATGAGCATTTGGCTTAGTTATAAGAATAGCATGAGATTCTAATTATAAAGTTAAGCAAAGGGTTTGTTGATTGGTTTTTCCCTTCTTTAGGGTGGGAAAATAATTATCTGTGGTCAGAAGGCAAACAGTGCTTCATAATGGTGTTATACAGAGAACTAATCCAGTCATGCAATTTAGGTAATGGATATTTATGGTTTCAATAAATCATTTTAAATGGGATTCTTTCTTTTTCTTTAATTATAAAAATATAGTATTCCTAACAATTTCTGAATTTGCAATACAATGTTATTGGTGTCTTAAAAATAATTATTTTCCTGTCCTTCTTATAATTGTAAATTTCATGGATTTCACCACAACCATTAAACAGCTTTATATTTCTATATATTTAGTTTTTTGTGTGTAATACAGGTCAGATCTCATTTTAGAGAATCCCAAAAGATTGTTGAAATTCTTTTGTTCTTTTTGTTGATTAAGTAGGCCAAACCTAGGTGCTGACAACCTTTATTGGGGGAAGTTTCTGTTGTAGCAAAATTTGACCTGTAATTACAAATAAGTGGTCACCACCCTCCTGGTTACGATAGCCAAACCAAAGCATAATTGAGAAGGAAAAACAGAATTTCATTGACTAGGTCTAGAGAACACATGAGGTCCAACTGAAAAATAAAAGAACTAAGTCTTTCATCCAAATACCCAGCTATTTAGATCACGTAAGATACCAGGATGGTTTTAATCTTTTCTTCTGTTAAATCTACATATTTTTACTTTCAATGGGGAGTGTGAGAAGAGAGGAGAGGGAAGGAGTTGATAAGAGAAGAGGAGAAAGCAGAGAAGGGAGAAGAGAGAGTGTGTTATGGATATAAAATTTCAGTAATAGATTATTAGACTCCCTTCTGTTTTGCTCCTATTTAGAAATAAAATTCAATATAGGATAGTTTATTTATAAATACATGGTTTCAGTCACTTAGGAAAATGTTTCTTGAGGAACATGACAAGATAATGAAGTGATTTGGTTGGCTAAATGCTGACTATTAATCAGAAAATCTGTGGCCAATGGGGCTGTTACAAAGTAATTTAAAATCATTCAGAGACTGTCTTTAAGCAAATATGTCCTATGATTGTTCTATATGGAATGGGTCCATAGTACTTGGAATCTGTAGAATTCTGGAGATTATTATCCTCCAGTCAAACCTGACCTCTTGGTACAGAACTATGGCTTTTAAGATAATCTGACAGGCTGTGAATGAAAACTTTATCTCCTTCCAAACCAATTATTCTTTTATAAATATCTCATTTAGGGTCACTTGGACTTTTGCCGATTATAAAAATGTCAGCTAAGATTTTCTGCAAAGAATTCTGGATTATAGATTTCATTGATTGTCTAGAACACAAAACAACTCCACAGACATATTTAAAGGCACAAGGAGCTGTCCGGCCATTCTCAAGAGTACAGCCAAGAAGTTGAAAGGTTTTTCCCAGAATACTTTGAAGCATAGCTCTATGCAGATTGGGATGCCGCTGGCCTTCCTACCCCTAAAGCCACATCTTTAATACATTTAGTTCTTGTGGTGGTATCTCCAGAAAACCCATGCTAAAGTTTTCTCAAAATATAGGTGGGCAATTCATAATTTTAAGGAATCAAAATTTCTGGGAAGCAGTCTTCAGAGAATCATATCTTTTACACCCTGCCAATTGGAAAAGTTGACAGTGTTCAAATGGCTATGGGAAGAGAAGTGCAGGGAATATCTTGTGGTTCAGTTGAGAATTGTTCAAACCATTCTTGATGTCTATCTAGGCCTGGCAGGAGTCCTCTTGTCCTTGAGCCTGAGATTATTTTCAATAACACTAGAAGTCACTCCAAAGCTTTAAAAAGATTACAGAGGAAATGAAAACTGTCTTTCATTATTCTCCTCTTTCCTTTCTACATGCCTCTCCTGCCTTCTAGTGTTGCCTTCACCCTGGTGCTTAGTAAAGTCAAGCTATTCTCTTTCTCTCCACACTTCCTACTAATGTATTTGGACTCTCCTAAAGGGCTTCCATATTCACAAATTAGCCCTTTGTAATTCTTCCTAATCAAAACCCCCATTAACACACCTTATCTCACTCTCCCATTTCCACTCCTGAAAGAGGAAAGCTTTTATTAAAATCATAAAGAGAAGTTTTCCTTCATTTACTTAACTACAATCTGACCTAGCTATCCACACGAGGCGGGATAGGGGGTGGGGGTGGGGGGAATAGTGAATGAAGCATTAGATAGACCATTAGAGCTAGTTAGTCTTGACCATGCTTCCTCGTCACTTCCTGATGTCTCCTCACCATGCTGTTGGTCTCTTGGCATCATATCATCATCATCCCCCTCTCACCAGAGTCTTAGCTACTGATCCTGGGTCCTCTGGCTCTGATAGATGAGACTTATCTTACTGGGGACCAGACCTCCATACCACTTCTCCTTCTCATTATTTGCACAATACAATGCCCCTTCCCCTCTGTCTTATATGTTTTCTTTTCCCATTAGGATACATAAGCTCCTCCAGGGCAGGAACTATTTTGCTTGCTTGTATTTGTATCCTCAGCATGGTTACAATTCCTGGAATATAGTAAGCACTTATTAAATGCCATATGTATCTATGTGTGTATATATGTATGTATGTATATATGTATTCACCCATCTCTCCATCTGTTGACAGACATTGTAAAAAGAAAATGAGTGAGACTCAGAACCAAACTGGCTGAATTGTCATTGGGAAATTGCGTAGTTTTTAAAATAATCTCAAGCTTCTCCTTGAAATAAAGACCTCTTTAATAAAGGCATATTTCAGTGATCTTATATGGCTGCATTCATAGAGTACTACTATTTCAAAAGTTGAGGCTGAATTACCCAAACAGGGAAGGATAGGTACATGGTGGACACAAGCAGGCTGTAATATGCTACAAATGGCTTATAAAGGACAAACAATGTCAAGAATGTTGTCATAGTGTATACAACTGATAAAAAAAAGATAGTTTCTTATAGAAAGTGAGGGATAGTCGATGGGCAGTCTACAGGCTACATTGGTAGCCACAGATGTCAAGAGATCCCGAGCAAAGTCACCAGCAGCTCCCAAATGCTTCCTGGGATGAATTTACGCAATAATCTAGATTAGAATTATACAGGTTGGCAGGGTCCCATGGAGAGATCTTGAGCTGAACACTGATGAAACCACAGGTGCCTTGGGACATGGTAGTATATTTGAAACTTTAATTCTTTCCTAAATTCAGAGTTGGTTTTTCTAAGTTTCATTTCGACCAACAAGGATCTCAATGACACCTTTTGAATACCATGTGTGAGAGGCAATGAGGTGTAGTGGATAGAGAGCTAGTTGCCAAGCCAGGAAGTGCTGGGTTCAAGTCTTGCCTCTGACACATATTGGCTGTGTGACCTTGGAAAATCACTTAGCTTTTCAATTCTCTAAGACTATATATTGCAAAGAAGGTGTTGATCTGCCTCAATAGATGGAGTTTCCTCACCTGGGAATTCAGCATAGCAATGAAAAAACAAATTCATTCCCTATTACCTAGTTCTGAGGCAGGTAGGTGATACAGTGGATAGAGCGCTAGGCCTGGATAAAGGAAGATCTAAGTTCAAACTTGGCCTCAGACACTTTGTATCTGTGTGACCCTGAACAAGTCATTTAGCCTCTGTTTGCCTCAGTTTCCTCAACTGTAAAATGGGGAAAATAAGAGCATCTACTTTTCAGGATTGCTATGAGGATCAATTGAAATAACATGCATAAAGTGCTTAGAATAATGCCTGCTTATTCTGTTCCCCTTCCCATACTAGGATAAGATTGTGGTGATCTTAAGGATAGTCTTACAAATGAAAATTGATATTTTTTTAAATAATTAGCTCACACAGATTTAAAAGCCATTCTTTCCCAGTCACTCCATGTGAAGTACTAGTATAATAAATATATTTAATTTTATAATTTTATGAAATTATCATTTTTGCTCTTCTTTTGGTATTACTAGACCTGAGCAAAAAGGCGAATGACGGTATGCAAGTGGGCCTTAGGAGAAATTCTGTGTTTAATGACAATCCCTGTAGGCAGTCCTACAGCTAGCCCTTTCAAGGTATCATTGAGGCATACTGACTGACCATGGTGGGAAAAAAAAAACACAAACTTGTTTTATTTCTGACAATGATAATGGAGAGTTTAACAGATCCTTTTCCCACTCCTTTCCAGCAGATCATTTCCCCAGAGATCCTTGGGGTTATCAGCCACTTGCTCTCCCTGACTGTACAAGTAATATAGGCAACCCCCTTCATCTTTGGATATCTCAGTTTGCTCATCTGTCAAACAGAGATCATAATTCCTGCCCTGATGATCTTATATAGTTGCTGTTAGTGTCAAATGGGAGTATATATGTGAAAATACTTTGAAAAGTTTTTTTTTTTTAAAGTCCTCTACCATGGAATAGAGTAAGATTTCTTTTTCAAGAATCTATCCCATTTAGACTTATCCAAAACAATTTGCTTGAGGGAAGGTTCTTGAAACGTGAAATGAATTGACCTTGAACCCTGCTGAACAATTTTTCATCATGAGACCATATCTATTAAGTTTACCCTCGCCTAAGATGCAATTTTAGGACAACTCTGTTTTTATTTATTTTTCTTTAAACAATGGGTTAGACCATTACCACCTGTGTATTCAACTTCCCAAGCTGATGCTGGGGCTAGTTTAAGAATTTGTGCTTTCATCTTTTAAATGAGGCAGGAATTCATTTGTGTGAGGGCTCTCTCCTTGATCCAGGGGTTGGAAGCTATGACCTTGAGGTCCCATGTGGCCCTCTAGGCCCTCAAGTGAAGCCCTTTGACTGAGTGCAAACTTCATAGAACTTTCACAGGACCTAGAGGGCCAGTGACCTCAAGGCTATAGGTTCCCCACCTCTGGTAGACCATAGCCTTTAAGTAGATCCCCAAATAGATGTTTTCCTGTAATTCCACTCTTGATGGTATACCAAGTTTGGTAGGGCAGGGTGGGGAATTAGGTGAGAATAGGAGATCCAAGCATGAAGCTATCAACCTCCACATATAGATATACAAGTCACCTCAAAAGACTATTTGCATAAGTAGTGCTGATGATTTATCCTCTGGTGTTGATGATTCAGATATGGTTCTCTCCAGAAGCAAGGTTAGACAGACTCTTGAAGTCCCTTCTAGATTTCTCATGCAGCATTCTGTATTGAAATAGCCTTCAACCATCATCTCAGCTGAAGTGTACTTTTATGTTTTCCCCAAACCACAAGGTTAGCTGAGTTTTCCGTGCTTCTACTATTCTTTTCTCTGTTTATTAATACTAGCACAGCATACTCCCTTCCTAAAAGAATTAGTCTTCTGTGAAATGGTTTTCTACTGTTCTAATGACTACTAAGGTAGAATATTTATGGTCATAGAATTTTGGGAGCCTGAAGAGATCTTAGAGATCATCTGATCCAATCCTTAACTGATAGCTTTATCAGGTGACATGACAAAAAAAAAAAATCAATGTCAATGAGTCTTTCTAACACTATATGATATTGATCCTCTTGCATAGAGTTAAAATCCTTCAATGGCAACATACTTATGGCTTTCAAGGATGATAGGCCCTCCAAGAACCTGCTCTGTTCTGGCATAGCTTTCAAAGCCTCAGGTCACCTCCATCCCACTCAAGAGGTGGCAAGAATTGATGGTTGTCAATAACATCTATTAAGTCAAATATGTAGCTCCACAGTCCCAAAGTGCTATCATTCTTTTTTTTTTTTTTAAGAAATAAAAAGCTTGGAGTCTTCTTTTTTCAGTAGGATCTTGATAACAGTTATTGTTTTGATATCCCAGATTTCATATTGATAGGATGTGATACTTTTGAAAGATGCAAGGACTCTTGGCTGTCCACATTGGAATATTTTCATTCTTTGATTTTGTTAGCATGTTATAGTATAAAGGTTCTAGATTTGGAATCAGAGGATCTAGGGTCAAATTCAAGTTCTGCCACTTACTATTTTTGTACCACTGGATAAGTCATTTCACTCCTCTGGGCTTTATTATTCATATTTAAATGAAATAGTTAAGCTGAAATCTGTAAAGTGCCTTCAAATACTGAATATGATTGTACTTCCTCTACTAAACCTAGCAAGTATCCATGACTGGTTTACAGTCCGTGAGAGGTATCAGGACTGGACAAAATCCTAACCTTCTGGCCAATCTAATTATAGGCCTCTCCAAACTCAGTTAGATTGGTCCCAGGGTAACATAAAAGTATATCACTGAGACCCTATTGGGAGCTTTCCATAATGCTCACCATAGCTTATATTCTATCAGCATAGTCTTTAAAAAGCCAAGACCACTTCTTCACCACAATAAAACATTGGAATGGGATTTTAGTGGAGGACTATTATTTATCAATGGATGAAAAATTATGAAGATTTTACTGTGGACTCTGCTGTCACCTAGTGGAAATTTAAATAATAATGTGTTCTTTAATGACCATTAATTTTGGGAGTATTTGCTACCTCTTAATACACATGTTTTTATAAAGTACTTTGCAAATGAAATACTATTTTCACATTGGCTCCCACTATAAAATTAATCATGCTTTCTTTCTCCTGTCATTAGTAGTATGTGTGTGTGTGTGTGTGTGCACATTGGAGGTCCGTGTTTATGCTATCAGTTGAACATGAGCGTAAGTTTGCTTTTATATATTTGTGTATATGTTATTACCCTATTTTCCTCCTTGTTGTTACCAGTCCCCAAATTAGGAAGTCTGAATGTCACCTCTCTTGTACCTTAAATGATTATCTTCACTGGGAGATGAGGCACCCCAGAGAAAGGAGTGGTAACATGGATATTCCAGCATCATACCTGTGTCACCGGGCCAAAATGAGCACAGTCAATACTGTTGGGACTAACTTTAAAACTGAGATAAAAATAATCTGTGCTATGGTGCCCCTGGTGTTGGGGATTGCCTCTCAGTGTTGCTGCCTAAGCAGGAACCAGAGTCCCTATGGAAGGTGTGGTAGCAGTTACATTGCTGCTTTGGGGGTTGATTATAGGATTCAAAGACTGGGCCAGCTTGGATCACCACCAGGAGTCATGAGTCCTCATCCTTGATGAAATTTCTCTGAGTAATCAGAGGCAGATGGAGTTAATTATCTCACATAGGATAATGTATATGAATACCCTTTATGACCATAAAAGCACTATAGAATTATAATTGATAATGAATGTAGTCATCATATTTCAATATCATTACTTTTTTTTTTTTTTACTTATAATAACTAGTTAAG